>NW_026781458.1:0-20000 GCF_030144855.1 Hypanus sabinus | reverse complement strand
ATTGTGAGCTGTTGAGCTCAACTACCTGCAGGAAAGATGCAAATAAGATTGAAAAAATGAAGAGAAAAATTACACGACTATTGCCGGAACTGAATGTTTTGAATTAAAAAGGAAAGATTACATATGTCAGCACTTTATTCCCGAGCGGGTAGAAGACTGAGGGGAGATTTGATAGAGGTATACAACATTATGAGGCGTATAGCGAGTGTAAATGCAAGCGGGCTTTCTCTACTGATGTTGGGCGAGAATACAACTCGAGATCATGGGTGAAGGGTGAAATGTGAAATGTTTAAGGGGAAAAGTCTGCACTCAGAGGGTCGACAGAGTGTAGACAGTGCTGCCAACGCATGTGGTAATTGAGACTCCGAGGTCAACGTTTAAGAAATGATTGGAGAAGTACACGGATGAGAGTGATATGGATGGCTACGGTCCGGGTGAGGTCGATGGGAGTAGACAGTTTAAATATTTCCTCAAGGCCCGAACTTACTGAAGACCCTGTTTCTGTGCAGTAGTTCCCTGTGGCTGTCTGTCTGTATATCTGGGTTAGAACCTTACTGTCTCACAGCACCGACCAATCTAGAAAGTCGCTAATACTGTTCGATCCCTCTGTCCTTGCACACACTGAAGCATGGAGACTGAGTTAATGGATGGTTACAGCATGAGGAGATGGAAGCTTTGGAAATTGATCATTCTGTATTCTCCGACTGTCTGCGATGGTTTTGAAGGAAGACGAGAGTGAGTTCAGATATTTGCTTTGCCTTCGCTGCGTTTTTAGTTTGTGTAGTTTTGTATGTTTCGTTTATTAATGATTTCAGAGGGAGACACGGATTCCACACCGGCCATGTGGATTCAGGGTTATATAGATCGAAATATGTGCGTATCTACACTCGATGCAATAAAACCACGATTCAGAGGTAAATTGGCATTAGGAAGCTGCTGCTGATCGCTTTGAAATGTTGGTATCAAGTTGTCAGGCTCCATCAGACTCGCAATAGAGTTGCAAAGTGTGCCAGAATTTCAACTCTTCATGCGGAACTCGGATGTACTTTGTCTTCCAGCTAGAATTCACTCTATCTACTATATCATCTTCCTACTGTTAGGAAGCCAATTCTGAATCAACGCAGCCAGGTTTCCTCGATCCCATGTCTCCTCACTTTCAGAATGAGTCCACTATCGGGAACTTATCAGACACCTGACCAAAATTAAAGGACCCACATCGACTGTTCTGATTCAACTGTTAGTTTTATTTTCACTTTGTCAAATAATTCAATCTGGCTCATTAACGACAACATGCCATGCTTTCTCTCCGTAGCCAGACTCCGTTTCTCCAAATACGCATAATTTCCCTCTTTAATAATCCCCTCCAGTAGTTTACCCACTACTGATGTGAGGCTCCCTGGTCTATAATTCCAAGAAGTATCCCTGTTATTTTTCGTCAACAAATGAATAACTTTTTCCACCCTCCAGTCACCTCGTTCTACTTCCGTGGCCAGCGAGGACACTAATATCCTGTCCAAAAGCACAGCAATATCCGAGATCGCCTTCCAAAATTACCTGGACTATATCCATTCCGGCACCGGAGAATCATCTATCATAATGCTTTCCAAGTTTCCAACGCATCCTCTTTCTCAGCGTCGGCATGTTCGAACATATCTGCCTTTTTTCGCTGTGTTCACATTGATCAATGTATTCAGTGAGGAGCTTCACCGCCTCCTTGGACTCTAGATACACGTTTTCCTCTTTTGCCTCTGATCTGCCCACACTCTCTCTAGTCTCCTCCTGTTCTTCACAGTACAACTAGTCAATGATTTCTCAAATCCCCCTATCACTCTTTTAAGTCCATTGTTTATTTCCTTCCTGTCTACATTGTGACTCGCTTTAGCCTTACCTGATCCTTTCTTCCTGTTCTGTTAGTATCGTTCTTTCTTCCTCTTGACGTGTTGTTCCAACTTTCTTGTCTCCCAGGGTTACTTTACAGTCATCCTTTCCCTGCGTGACTGAGACAAGCCTATACTGAACCCCGTGTCAGAGCTCCCTAAACAATCCCCACATATCTGTTGCGCAACACCCCGAGTGCATCATTTCCCAATGTACCATCCTGAGCTCCTGCCAGGCAGCACCAGAAATCGCTGACCCCTAATTAAATACATTCCATACTCTCTGGTGCTATCCCTGGGCAAGGTAAATGGTGGGGAGTTCGCCCTGTTGATCT
The DNA here is from genome assembly GCF_030144855.1 of Hypanus sabinus. Classification (NCBI taxonomy): domain Eukaryota; kingdom Metazoa; phylum Chordata; class Chondrichthyes; order Myliobatiformes; family Dasyatidae; genus Hypanus; species Hypanus sabinus. The sequence continues at coordinate 17,788 of NW_026781458.1, read as the reverse complement.
GAAATTCGGACCCGCGGATAGATCTGTCACAAGACCGGATTCCTTTCCTAATATTACATCTGGTATGTAGTGTTAGCCAGTCAGCATTTCATCTTATAGTGACATGAAGTCTTCCTGAACACAACCGAGAATTTATGCCATTCCTAAACATTTTAACATGGGTAGTTGCCAAGGACAATTATCGAAGTTGCAGTTGCCCTTGCGAATAACATGGCTCATATCAAGGTTCTGCCTCCCAGTCGGTTCATCACTGTTCGCGTCGCGTTTTACTTTGTGAATCTGGTGGGCGGCAGTACAGAATACTCCAAATGATGAGATCGCGCCCATTTCAAACGCCAGAGCATAAACAGTGTTCGTCTCCCGGTCTATTAACAAACGAATGCTCCACGTTGCCCTCCCTTTCTGCTGCTGCGATACTATCCCTAGTTCCCCATCGCACTCCATTTATACTCTGATACCCGACCCTGTCCATTTAGAAACATCTGAAACCCGGGAAGTCCTGAAGCCATCCCTGCCCTTGTGGCAGTAGAGTGTCTGTGATAGTTTGGAACATACTTCAACCAAAGTGACAATCACGGCAGCAGCATTGAATGTTTATATAGCTACCTACCTGTACTGTGTGAAGTCAGCAATCGTCCGCCAATTCTGTAATTTCCGTATGATCAGGCGTGTCATTGTTTGAATAAATTGTTTGAATTTATGACATATTTGCCAAACCAGTTCATTGTAAAACGGCTTTATTTGGAAAAAAAATGCTGAATTGCCATTAGACAAGGGCGTTATCTACACAGATGGCCATTTAATGTAAACACATACTTCATTCCATTCCTCAGCTCTTCTCTGAATTTCCTCTGTGTCAGTGTATAGATACAAGTATTGGTGCACATGCTGAGAAATTGTAACATGAAACCAAGTTGTTGGAGGATGTACACCGGGGAACTCAAATATCTGTCCTGGTAAAGATAGTTTTGCACTTTCCATTTCAGAGAACGGGCTACATGGGGCATCCAAAATAATATGAAATTAGCTGATATAGAAAACAGCAATATCATCGATTTTCTGCGTTTTTCCACCTCGGCATCTTTCTGATTGTCGCTGCTGTGCCGAAGCTTTCTGCGGACTCTATTTGCCACAACGATATGTCTTACGGTTAACCCGTTAAACACCAGGATTAATCCGATTGGTAGCAATGGCGTTAAAATACTGTCCAGTAATTGGTATCCTTTCCACACGGGTGAAGTAGCGTATTCATATTTGGCGGTGCACCGCCACGGCGTGTTGTCAATGATGACGTAAGGTTCAATGGCAAAGTAACCCGGGACACATTTCCCGCAGCTCACTATAACCACGGTCACGATCACCACCGTTGCTGTTCTCTCAGTGCAGTATCGCTCCCGCAGCTTTCGGCAACATATTGCGATGAAGCGATCGAAGGTAAAACTGACCGTGAACCAAACAGAACAGTCCGTCGCTACTTCGACAAATACAAGTGTCAGAGCGCATACCGGAGTGATGAGCAGGGATCTGGAATAAATGTAGATATTGTTGGTCTGTTCCACTAAAGCAGCAACGATAACCACCATCAGATCCGCTGTTGCCATTCCAACCAGGTAACAGGTGATGCATTTGGAGAGTCCGCATTTTCCCTGAGATAGGATCATAATCGCCGTTAAGTTAACTGCAAGAAATTTGGAAACAAAATAGAAATATGGTCAGCTCCCTGAATGCCCCCATTCTACCGATGCTGTGCAGGGTATTTCCTGTTTGGAAGAGGAAAGCCGGAATCCAGTGTGTGCGGTCTCGGTCGCTGCCCTCCGGCTGGAGGACAATGACGGATGTGAGTGTCAGTGGATTGGCTACCTTCCCACAGTTTAGAGCGAGGCATCCGAGTTCCAGGATTCACGTACCGGTGAACAGTCGATCGCTCCTGTAAACAACACCATTTCCGTTATTAGAGGTGAAGGGATTGTTTGTAGCAGTATCAAAGCAGTATTGTTTGTAGCAGGTGACAAAGTGGAGTCAAGAAGATATAAAGCACGAGTTCTCATTTACTGACTTACAGATGAACAGACCTACGTGTCGAAAATAGACTGGACCGTCATTTAAATAAGCTGCCACGGTGTTATAAGGATGGACTGTCTGCACGAATAGAGACCAGGGCCTAAAAAAACAGATACCGGCATCACTTCACAAAGCCTAGCGAGGTGAAATTATGAAACAGTGACGATATCTGCACCGACTTCACTAACAAAAGTATAAAGCACTGCGATTGAAATATGGAAAATGGAAATAAAACTATTAGCTGCCTGAATCCTCCATTCCAGAAACACGTTTCAGCCGATGGTGGCATCTGTGATCAGTAAAAGTGCGGATACCGCAGCAGAGTAACGACGGCACCATACATAAAGTGACCAGCTCCGGCATCTTACCGGGGACACCGACCGCTACAAGTGAGGGATAGAAAATGGCCGCGATGTAGTAAATCGCCGCATATCCCATATTCCGTCAGAAGCAGCGTTCAGTTGTACGTAACGTTTCAGCTGCTCAGATGGACTGGGGATCGGTTTAGCAGACTTTTATTGAGGAGAGAGCAATTCCACTGAGGCAATTAGCGTGGCGATCACGTCAGGGACATTAGTGACAACCAAATGCACAAACCCTTACGTTAACCAATTTTAACTCACTGTCTCCGTGTCCTTAATTTGTGTCCTGAAGGGATATTGCAATCTATTTACTTTAAATAAAGTATGATGCGAATTTTCCAAGTTATGTTCCATTATATCTGGATTCAGCTATTTAAATAGGATATTTCTATATCTGTGTTGCTTTTAAAGTCGGCATGCATATTGAAGACGATTTATTTTGCAACATTTGAAGGAGCACATTCGCTTCTGAAATTGAGGGAAGGAGTTTGTTCTGGCGGGTGAAACGGAGAACACTTCTTTATTAAAGCGGAACATTCGTTCATTCTTTTCTTTCGTTCACTCCAGTCATTCCGGGCGGTTTGAGTGCTGGAATAGACAATGACAGCTGACATGAGTTATAATAAAATACTCTGCACTTATTTTCCTCGAAACACTGTAAAAGATCCACAACGGTATTCCAGAGGCCTGTGATCAAAAATGGAACGTGTCCCCGGGAAGTTAGCAAGGACTGTGGGCGGTTTGAAGAACAGTGATTTCAAGCGCAAACATGGGGTGTTTCGCAGGAGCCTGACCTCTTTCAGCGGAAGACTTGACCATCCCATACCCATTACGCGCCATGCAGTCGATTTAACTTTAAAGATTTTCTCAAAACAGCGACAATTGTACCAGTATTTCGCCATCCATTCTATGTTTGAACAAAAGTAACAAGTAGAATCTGTGAACATTCTGCATGATTTCAGGCTGTTCTATAATTTGCCACGAAGTTGTCTGTCTTTCTCCTGATTCGCTTTCCGGTATATTGTCTTTCATACAAACATAGAAACATAGAAAATGAACAGCACAATATAGACCCTTTGGCCCAAAGTTGTGCCGAACATGCCCCGACCTCAGATATCACTAGGGTTACCCATAGCCCTCTATTTTTCTAAGCTCCATATACCTTTCCAAAACTCTCTCAAAAGACCCTATCGTATCCGCCTCCACCACCGTTGCTGGCAGCCCATTCCACGCACTCACCACCATCTGCGTAGAAAACTACCCCTGACATCTCATCTGTACCTACTCCCTAGCACCCTAACCCTGTGTCCTCTTGTGGCAATAATTTCCGTCCTGGGAAAAAGCCTCTGACTAGACACATGATCAATGCCTGTCATCACCCTGTACTCCTCTATCATGTCACCTCTCATCCTCCGTCGCTCCAAGGAGAAAAGGCCGAGTTCAACTGTTTTCAGAAGACAATCGTCACTATGATTCTGTGCAGAACAGCGGATGTGGTGAAGCTCACCTGTAAATCACACTTCTTTCTGCTCTGCAGTGCCGATTGTGGTACTCGTAGCGATGAGCGGCCCTCGGGTTACTGGAGAAAGTCTCATCACTCTGTTTCCATTGTGGAACTCGTACTAATGTACGACCCTCGGTTGATTCGAGCAAGTAGTCCCTCTGTCTTCAAATCCATTTTCCCGAAGTGAATCACTCTGTAACATTCGGGTTGAGCTCCATCTGTAACTTCTCAGCGCAGCTCTGAGTCCTGTCACTGTCCTGTTGTAATCTGCGACAACCTTCTAAAATCATTCATAAAAACACAAAAGCCGGGGGTCTCAAACTGATCTCTGCAGGACACCACTTGTCACCGACTTCCAGGGAGAAAACGCTCCATCCACAACTACAGTCTGCCTTCTGTGGGCGTCAGTCCTGAATCCACCAGCCAATTCTCCCTGGATACCAAACCTTCTGACGCTATGAACGGTCCTACCACGGTTAACCGTATCAAATGCCTTATTAAAATCTATGTATACCTGATAAACTTTTCTACCTTTACCAATGTGCTTTGTCACATCCTCACCGAATTGAACCTGGTAGTGAGCTATGACCTGCCTCTCCCAAAGACATTCTGATTCTCCGAAATCAATTTCTCCCAAACCTCGCAAATTCGGTTTCTAAGAAACTTCTCCAATAATCTGCCCGTCACTGAAATAGGTCCCCTATACTACAAGTGCGGCAGTGATAACGCAAAGGTAATCGCCAAGGGCGCAGAAATCTCTTCCTCCGCTTCCCACAGTAACCTGGGGTTTCTCGCAGCTTCAGAAGAGGACTTATCTATTCGAATGTTTTTCAAAAGTTCCTGTACGTCCTCTTTTTTTTACATCCTCGTCCTGTTTTTGCACATCAGCCCGTTCAGAACTGTTCTTCCAAATGTTAGGATTGCTCTTACTGTTGAAAATTGAAGTAAAGTCCGCATTAAGGACCTGTCCCACCTCCACCAACTGCCGTATGTTTCATCTCTATCCCTGACCGGTCCTACTACCCCTGACGCTAGTCATCCACTTCTTCGCATACATCTCGAATGCCATGGGGTTTTCAAGTTCCCTAATTCCATTCATCAGTTCGTCCCTGGCTGTCTTGTAACTCTACAGCCGTGTCCGATCCTAGCTTTCTAAACCTAGTCAGTTTATTTCTTCCTCTTGACCAGATGATCCACATCTCTGTCAAACATGGCTCCTTCACCTGTCCAGAACCCTATGCAAGTGCTGTCTAAAATACATTCTCATTTCCGGTGTACATTTCCCAGGGTGCACCCGTTCCCTGTTTCAGCTCTGAGATTCCAGCCTAAAGCATCACAATTACTTTTAGCCAATTCATTACTTTGTAAACTTCGGGCCTGTGGGGAGATAGACACACAGAAAGACAGAGAGACTTACTTTATTGATCCCGAGGGAAATTGGGTTTCGTTATAGCCGCAACAACCAATAATAGTGAAGAAATAAAACCATAAATAATTAAGTAATAATATTGAAAAAGACGCTTTGAAATAATTGCAGTATCTGCCCTGTAACATGTAAAATAGCAGGTCAGTTTAGATAACGTGGCAGTGCAGTCAATAGCTCAGCGATCTGTTTGCATCGTCAGCCCTAATTCCGTAAATTATTCAGCTGCTGCTGTGTGGTCAGATTAAATCTGTTATTTCCCTCAGACCTGTTTCTCGGAACACTGTAACTGCAGATTTCAAATACAGTTGTAAAGTGTACCAAAAATTCGACCCTCCATGCGGAACACGGCTGCCCGCTGTCTTCCAGCCAGAATTCTCCCTGTTTACTACATCATCTGTCTTCTGTTAGGAAGCCAATTCTGAACCTGATCTCATGCCTCCTGAATTTCTGAATGAGTCCAGTATGGGGAACCGATGAAACGACTGAACAAAATCAATGCACCCACTTAGACTGGTCTGGTGTATCTGTTTGTTTTATTTTTCACATACTTCAATCTGGCTCATAAACGACAATATTCCCCTCATAATCCTCGTTGACTCACTGTAATCAGACTACGTTTCCACAAATGCTCATAAATTACCTCTTCAGTAATCCTCTCCAAAGTTTTACCCACCACTGAGGTAAGAATTGCTGCTCTATGATTCCAAGGAGTATTTCTATTATCTTTCGTCAACAAAGAAATAATATTTGCCACCCCCCCCCCCCAGTCTTCCATTTCTCCTTCCGTGGTCAGAGAAGATGCAAAACCTCCGTCCCAAAGCTTAGCAATATCTTCGCTCGCTTTCTGAAATTCTCTCTAATATATCCCTTCCGGCACCAGGAAATAATCTGTCTGAATGTTTTCCTAGTTTCCAACACTTTCTCTTTCTGAGCGTCGGCAATGTTTGGCATATCTGCCTTTTGACGCTGTTTTGACATTCATCAATGTATTCAGTGAGGAGCTTTACTGCCTCCCTGGACTCCAGACACAAGTTCTCTCCTTTTCAGTCTGATCTGCCTACGCTCTGCCCAGTCTCCTCCTGTTCTTCACAGTGCATCTCGCCAAGGACTTCTCAAGTCCCCTTCTAACTCTTCTAAGTCCATTGTTATTTCTTTCCCTTTCTACATTGTGACTCTCCATCACCCGACCTGATCCTTTCTTCCTAAACCGTAAGTATCTTGTTTTTCTTCCTCTTGATGAGTTGTTCCAACTTCCTTGTCTTCCAGGTTTACTTCACGCTATTATTCTTTCCCTGCGTCAATGAGACAAGTCTATCCTGAACCCCATGTCAGTGCTCCCTAAACAATCTCCATGTATCTGTTGCGCATTTCCCGGAGAACATCAATTTCCCAATGCACGTTCCCAAGTTCCTGCCCGGTCGCGCCATACATCGCAGACCCCCAATTAAATGCATTCCGTGCAAGGTAAGTGTCGGGTAGTTCTGCCTAATCGTTCTGAAATGCTGACCCTCGGAGAGATCTGACACCTGACCGTTTCCTTTTCTAATATTAGACCCGGTTTGCACTGTTCGCTAGTCTGTTTTTCTTTTTACGCTGACGTGAATCCTTCCTGCACACAATTGAAGAATTCTGTCGTATCGGAAACCTTTTACTCTGGGCAGGTGCCAAAGAATATAATGGACGTTTCAGTTACCCGTGCCAATAACATGGCACATGTCAAAACTTCCACTTCCCGATCGGTTCCTCACTGTTCCCGTTGCGTTTTTTTTTGTTAATCTGGTGGGCGGCTGTAGGAAATAGGAAATGGGGAGATCGCGCCCTTCATGTTTCTGTGTTCGTCTCCCAGTCTATTAACAAACGAACGCTCCACGTTGTCCTCCCTTTCTGCAGCTGCGATACTATCCCTTGTTTCCCATCGCACTCCCTTTACAGTCATTTTGAAACATAGAATGCCTACAACACAATACAGGCCCTTCGGCCCACAAGGTTTTGCCGAACATATCCCTACCTTAGAAATTACTAGGGTTACCAATAGCCCTCTATTTATCTAAGCTCCATGTAGCTATACAAAAGTCCCTTAAAAGACCCTATCGTATTCGCCTCCACCACCTCTGGCAGCCCAGTCCACACACTCACCACTCCCTGCGTAAAAAAACTACATTTGACGTCTCCTCTGTACCTACTCGTAAGCACCTTAAACCTGTGTCCTTTTGCTGCAAACTTTAGAGCCCTGGGAAAAAGCCTTTGACTATCCACACGATCAATGCCTCTTGTCATCCGAGACACCTCTATCAGGTCACCTCAACAATCCGTCGCTCCAAAGAGAAAAGGCCGAGTTCACTCAACCTGTTTTCTAAAGGCATGCTCCCCAATGCAGGTATCATCTTTGTAAATCTCCTCTGCACCATTTCTATCGTTTCCACATCCTTCCTGTAGTGAGGCGACCAGAACTGAGCACAGTAAACCAAGTGGGGTCTGACCAGGGTCCTATATAGCTGTAACACTACCTCACGGCTACTAAATTCAATTCCACGATTGATAAAGGCTAATACACGGTCCGCCCTCTTAACTACAGCATCAACCTGTGCAGCTGCTTTGAGGGTCCGATGGTTCGGACCCCAAGATCCCTCTGATCCTCCACACTGCCAAGTCTTTCAATATTAATACCATATTCTGCCATCATAATTTAGTTCCGAAATAGCAGGTCCTGACCATATTCAAACATCTAAAATCGGGTAAGTCCTGAAGCCATTCCTGCCCCTGTGACAGTTGGGTGTCTGTGATTCAATCAATTGTTACAGTCAACAATCACTCCAGCAGCATCGAGCGCTTGTATTGCTGCTTACACTGACCTGCATGAAGTCCTATATTTCTGCAATTTCCGGATGTCCAGGCATATGATTGTTTGATTGTATGACATACTTGCCAAACCTGTTCATTGTAAAACGGCTTTATTTGAAAACTCCGTTGAATTGTCATTAGGCACGGGCGTTATCTACACAGATGGCCATTTAATGTAAACACATACTTCATTCCATTTCTCAGCTCTTCTCTGAATTTCCTCTGTGTCAGTGTATAGATACAAGTATTGGTGCACACGCTGAGCATTAGCAACACGACCCCAAATTGTTGTAGGATGTATACCGGTGAACCTAACTGTCTGTCCTGATAAAAAAATAGTTTTGTGCTTGCCATTTCAATGAATGGGTTAAATAGGGCATCCAAAATAATATGAAGTTAGCTGATATAGAAAACAGCAAAATCATCGATTTTCTGCGTTTTTCCACCTCGCCATCTATCTGATTGTCGCTGCTGTGCCGAAGCTTTCTGCGGACTCTATTTGCCACAACGATATGCCTTCCGGTTAGCCCGTTAAACACCAGGATTAAGCCGATTGGCAGCAATGGTTTTAAACTACTGTCCAGTAATGCGTATCCTCTCCACACGGGTGAAGTAGCGTATTCATATGTGAAGGCGCAACGCCACGGTGTGTTGTCAATGATAACGTAAGGTTCAATGGCGAAGTAAAACGGGACACTTCTCCCGCAGCTCACTATAACAAAGGTCACCATAACCACCGTTGCTGTTCTCTCGGTGCAGTATCGCTCCCGCAGCTTTCGGCAACATATTGCGATGAAGCGATCGAAGGTAAAACTGACCGTGAACCAAACAGAACAGTCCGTCATTACAGCCCGAAATACCACTGTCAGAGCGCATACAGGAGTGATGAGCAGGGATCTGGAATAAATGTAGATATTGTTGGTATGTTCCACTAAAGCAACAACGATAACCACCATCAGATCCGCTGTTGCCATTCCAACCAGGTAACGGGTGATGCATTTGGAGAGTCCGCATTTTCCCCGAGACAGGATCACAATCGCCGTTAAATTAACTGCAAGAAATTGTAAAGTAAATTAAAAATATGGTCAACAGCAACTCTCTGAATGCCTCTGCTCTACGGATGCTACAGAGTGTATGGTCTGTTTGGAAGTGGGAATCGGGAATCCAGTGTGTGCGGTCCCGGTCGCTGCACCCTTGCTGGAGGACAATGACGGATGTGAGTGACAGTGGATTGGCGACCTTCCCACACTTTAAAGCGAGGCATCCGAGTTCCACGACTCACGTACGGTAGAACAATCGATCGCCACTGTAAAGGACACCATTTCCTTTATTAGAGACGAAAGAGCTGACGGGATTATTTGTAGCAGTATCAAAGTGCCATCGAGGAGATATAAAGCACGAGTTCTCATTTACTGACTTGCAGAAGAACATAAATACGTGTCGAAAATAGACTGGACGTTCATTTATATAAGCTGCCACGTTGTTATAAGGTCGAAGAGTTGGCACTGATAGAGACTCGGGTCTGGAAAAGCAGAGACTAGCATCAATTCAGAAACCCTAGCGAGGTGAAATTATGAAACAATGACAATATCGACACCAACTTAATTTACAAAAAACAGCACTACGATCGAAATATGTAAAATGGAAATTTAACCATTAGATGCCTGAATCCTCCATTCCGGAAACACGTTTCGGCCGACGGTAGCATCTGTGCTCAGTAACAGTGCGGATACCGCAGCAGAGTAACGACAGCACCATACATAAAGTAACCAGCTCCGGCATCTTACCGGGGACACCAACCGCGACAAGTGTGGGATGGAAAATGGCCGCGATGTAGTAAATCGCCGGATATTCCATATACCGTCAGAAGCAGTGTTCAGTTGTGCAGAACGTTTCAGCTGCTCAGGTGGACTGGTGATCGGTTTAGCAGACTTTTATTGAGGAGAGAGCAATTCCACTGAGGCAATTAGTTTGGCTATCACACCAGGGACATTAGTGACAACCAACTGCACAAACACTTACGTTAAACTAATTATAACTCACTGATCCCGTGTCATGAATTTGACTCCTCAAGGGACACTGCAATCTACTTACTTTAAAACAAAACGTAATGCGAATTTGCCAGTTTAAATTTAATGACAACTGACCTCAGCTATTTAAACAGGACATTTTTGTATCAGTGTTCATATTGAAGTCGATTTATTTCGTAGCATTCAACGGAGCATATTTGCTTCTAAAATTGAGTGAAGGAGTTTGTTGAGGCAGGTGAAATGGGGAAGACTTCTTCATTAAAAGGGAACATTCGTTCGTTCTTTTCTTTCGTTCGTTCCAGTCATTCCGAACGGTTTGAGTGACGGAAATCACAGTGATAGCTGACAAGTGTTACAATAAAATATACTGCACTTATATTCCACTACACAATTTGAAGGATCCACAGCGATATTCCAGAGATCTGTGATCAAAAAGGGAGCGTGCCTTCAGGAAATTAGCGAGGGCTGTGGACAGTTTGAAAAGCAACGGTTTCCAGCGCACACATGGGCCGTTTGCCAGGAACCTGACCTCTGCCAGTGAATGGCCTGACCACCTCATACCCGTGGCTTTCCATGCAGTATATTTAACTTTAAACTTAAATCTTTAAACTTTAGAGATATTCTCAAGCCTGCCACTATTTTTCCATCCATTTTCTCTTTGAACAAAAGTAGCAAGTGAAATCTGTGAACTATCCGCAGGCTCCCAGGCTGTTGTACTATTTGCCACGAAGTTCTATTTTTTAATCCTGATTTACTTTCAAGTATATACTTTCAGAGCGTCACGATATGTATGTGCAGAACAGCGGAAGTGTTCAAGGTCACCTGTCAATCACACTTCCTTCTGCTCCTGCAGTGCACCGCTCCGTGCCGATTGTGGTTCTCGCACCGATGAGCGGCCCTCGGGTTACTGGAGAAAGTCTCATCACTCTGTTTCCATTGTGGAACTCGTACTAATGTACGACCCTCGGTTGATTGGAGAAAGTCTCATCACCCTGTTTCCATTGCGGAACTCGTACTAATGTGAGACCCTCGGTTGATTCGAGCAAGTATCATCTCTGCCTTCCAATTCATCCTTCCAAAGTGAATCACTTGGTACCTTTCCGGGTTAAACCCCAACTGTAACTTCTCAGCGTTTCTCTGCGTCCTGTCACTGTTCCGCTTTAACCTGTGACAAACCTTCACACTATCCATTTCTCACCAACCACCCCATCTTTGCAAATACAATAAACCACCTTTCCACTTCATTATTTAAAGCACAAAATCATTGAGTATCAGAACAGATCTCTGCAGGACACTACTTTCACCGGCATCCAGAGAGAAAACAACTATCTTCTGCCTCCTCTGAATCCACCAGCCAACTCTCCCTGGATACCAATCCACGTAACGTTCTGAAAGGCCCTACCATGGTTAACGGTACTGAATGCCATATTAAAGTCCATTTCTACCATGCCTTGGAGTTCTGCTTAAAGCTACAGAAAATCTTTTGGTTGAGGTGAATGCTTACCCTCGACCCCACCGGGACACAGTCACGGGAAGGTCCCCCTACGTTAGTTCCCTTTGCACTTGGGACAGAAGCATGTGGCAAGCCTAAAATGCTAGGCTGGAGGTTGGGGGCATTTTGAGTCCCAGGAGGAGACAAGGCACCCCGGGATCTTCGTTTCGAACTGCAGGTAAAGGAGAGAGGAGTGGGGAGCCGGATGCTTCAAATTAAGGGCGACTACTGCCCGCGCCAGCTTCTCGCTCAGGGAGGGGAAGATGCCTCACGGACACGCCTCCAGCCTGCACTGAGCTCCAGCTGCGGCTCCAACCAGCTGACGGGACAGAAGGCCGCTGTGTTCACGGACTGCATGGATCACTCAGGGGCCGTCCCGCCCGAGAACAGTAAGGGGTACCGCACAGGGAAGGTAGGGCTATCTCTGCGGAGTGTAGGAGAGAGAGAGGGAGTGAGGGTCAGGTCGGAGAGACAGGGAGTGAGATCGTGATACGTGTTGGAAGGTGTGGATTCAAGCTGACGTGAAGGGAGGGGTCAGGAAGCCCTCTGTCCTTAACGAACATAAGCCTTTTCACTGACTCGCAAAGCCCCACCCTTCCTCATCCCAGTCTCTCTCTGACAGCCCCAGGCAGCCTGTCTCTACCCCCGACTCTTGGTCTGCCGTCTCTGTAAACCGTAGTTTCGCCCCACACCTACCAGGCTCGTTCATAATCTCTCCTCCTTGTCTCTCTCCCGCTACTCGCTCTCCAGCCCTGGCGTCTCTCCCAGTCTCTTCCTTCCTCCCGTGTCCTCTCGCCAGTATCCCACTGATCGCCACTGTTTTTCCCTGAAATGTCTTCCTGCAGTCTCACTCGCCTCCCACTTTCTCTACGGGCAGAGAATTAAGGTGCTTGAAAGTATGTGCAGAAGAGATGTCAGAGGTAAGCTTTTACGCAGAGTGTGGAGAGTGCGTGAAATGGGCTCCCGGTGACAGTGATGGAGGTAGAAACGATAAGATTTTTTAAGAGACTCTTGGATGGATACATGGAGCTTAGAAAAGTAGAGTGGTACGGGTAAAGCCTAGGTAGTTCTAAGGTAGGGTCATGTTCAGTACAGCTTTGTCGGCCGAAAGGCTGCGTGTTTTCTATGTTCCTCTAAGTCTTCTTGCGGGAGTCGGTAGAGGGATGTCCCTGTGGCCACCCATTTTAATTCCACTTCCCATTCCCATTCCGGTATGTCCATCCATGTCTTCCCCCACTGTCGTGATCGGGGCACTCTGACTTGAAGGAACAAAACCTTATATTCCGTTTGGGTAGCCTTCGACCTGATGACATAAACATTGATTCTTTTTAAACTGTCACCAATGACTCCAGCCCCACTTCACTATTGCCCATCCCCTTTTCCATCTGTCACCTTATCTCCTTGCCCGCCCATCGCCTCCCTCTGGTGCTGCTCCCCCATTTTCCTGTCTTCCGTGGCCATCTGTCTCTTTCAGCAATCAATTTCCCAGTTTTGTACGTTACCCCTCCTTCTCTAGGTTTCACCTGTCACCCGGTGGTTTTCTCTCTCCTCCCCACCCTCAGCTTTTAAATCTACTGCTAGGCTTTTTATTTTTTTCTCCAGTCCTGTCGAAGCGGTTAGGTCCGAAAAATCGAATGCACACATTTTTAACTAAAGTACAACGTGGCTTGCTGAGTTCCTCCAGAATTTAGTGTATGTTCATCCATAATAATAATCTGGATGGAAAGTTACAGGATAAATAAGCAAGAAAAACTTACTTAATAGATCCATTTCAAACATGCAGAACTTTCTGAATTCAGTAAGTGAAAAAAAACAGCAGAAATATGAAAGAGGAAATTGCAAAGTTATGTTACTTGAACAGGGTGCACATTGTCCCAATGCTAATATCTACAACTGTTTTCATACTAAAGTCATTAAACAACAGCATTAAACCGTGAGGCCGACACGGTAGTATTTCAGTAAATCTCCAGAAACCTAAAATGATAAACACCACTACAGTGATCAGGAAGAAATCTGGAAGTAGTCATTGAGTTTTCCTCCATACACAATTATGAAACGAATGTACACGTTCTATAGTGTTAAACATTTCTCCATAATAGATCTACCTCATGTGCAGGGCAAGTTTAACGTTTCCAGTAAATTCGTGCAGACTGTTTTGTTTTTGCATATTCATTTAATTCCGATGCAAAAGACTAAAGTAGCAAATCAGTTGCATTACCGCCGGTTTGGTCTTGAACGTCCCCAGATCATGAAACTCATCAATATTCATTGTTGCCGAATATCATCTCACAAGCCAATCAAACAGTAGTATCGAGTATTCCCCTTTTCCAAAACACCGATTCAAAATTGAACAAGCATTTAAACTCATAAATGGTTGATCCCGGATACAGCCCCCATATTTATGTTATGGATTCAGCAGCATTAAATATAATAGTGAGGCAGGGTTTTCTCAATAACAAATAAAACATTTATTAAACACTGAAAAACAAACCCCCAAAATGTAACAAACAACTATCATAACCAGAAATCAGCTGCTGTGCGGCAGCTTAAACAGTTCTTAAAAGAACAAAGTGAAAACAGTTTTTAAAGCGATGTTGCAAAACTGCTCTTCAAAGTAGTACTGCGAAAGTTCAAAATGCTTACAGTCCATTAAAGGAGATACCTTTTAGACGATTTAAATTCTCTTTCACGTCGTGCTGTTGCGGTTCCCAGTCGAACTATACTTTCCCGGAGAAGTTATGAAGATGAAAATGAAATGGCTTAAAGGCATTGACCTCTCCTTTATAAAACTGTACACAACCATTTCTGCTATTACTTGCAGGGTTTAACACCGGCACAGGCAAAGGATTCCTTCCGAATGAGGATCAAACAAGTTCAAACCTGTTTCACCGTCGAAATCAACTTTCCTCGATCTTTTAACTCCCGAACTCTGATCTTCAGTCTCCACTGACTTTTAACTGGCAGTATTTTAAAGAAACTTCCGGCAATGACATTTTGAACTTTAGTCATTAAATAAAACACCACCTTTCAGCCAAACTGCGTCATAATTTTGGACCACACAGTGGCATGGAGTGAAAACGGCAAATCCAGCCACAAACTGCCCCTCCTCACAGGGAGTGGTACTCCTTTTATATCCTGTTAAAAAACCTGCCACATGACCTCTCCTGGCGGGAAAATGTCGTCACTCCACCTTCACAAGACCACTACCTTAATCACAGTATAGCTTCAACACCACTGTCACGTGACGTGACAGATACCCACGGGTACGTTACAGTGTTTAGCTGAGTAGTGCTGGCGGTTTGCCGCTACTCCGAGCCACGATTCGAATTGTCTGTCGTTGATTGTTTGTCGTCTCGTGTCCAGCTGAGTATTGCAGGCCGATTGCCGCTACTCCGAGCCACGATACGAGTTGTCTGTTGTTGTTCAATTTGGACGTTCCGTGCCCAAGTCCGAGTCCCGGCTCCGTGAGCAAGTTCGAGTCCCAGCTCCCTGACCAAGTCCGAGTCCCGGCTCCGTGAGCAATTTCGAGTCCCGGCTCCCTGACCAAGGGCGAGTCCTGGCTCCGTGTCCATCTGAAGTCTAAGTCTAGGCTCAGTGTCCAAATCAAGCCTGTCCATACTCCGTGTGCAAATGTCACGCTATATCATTCCCTCCTACTTCCCCCATTTCCCCCTCACTTTTCTCCTTCTTCTCCATTTTCTTTCACTCCCTTTCCCACTCTCTTCCTCGCATCTTCCTCCCTCCTCTCTTTATCCCAAACCACACTGGATCACTAGCGCTTCCTTCCCATTCTATCCCTTCATTCTCTTTCAAATCTTCCTTCCCTCGCCCTCCCTCCCATATCACCTACGGTCACTCCCTCCCATCTTGTTCCTCCTCTCTCGATCCCGCTGGTCCCACTCCCCTTCTTTCCCTCTGTCAACCTTGCTCTCTCTCTCATTGCACCATCTCACCCTTTCGCTTTCTCTGCCTTTGCCATCACTTTCCCAGCATCAATATTTCTCTGGCTCTTTATTACCCATTCCCTTTCCCCCCACTCTCCCCCATATCTTTCCCTCTTTCACTCTCGCCCAGCTATCTGCCTCCCTCCTTCTGTCCCAGTCTCTCTCTCAGGTGCCCTCTATCTCCCGCTGCGATCTCACCACTCCTCTGTTCCCTGCTCCCTCCAACATCCCTCTCCTCTCTTGTTCCTGTCTATGTCCCCTCTCCCTCTCTCTCTCTCTCTCTCTCTCTCTCTCTCTCTCTCTCTCTCTCTCTCTCTCTCTCTCTCTCTCTCTCTCTCTCTCTCTCTCTCTCTCTCTCTCTCTCTCTCTCTCTCGCTCCCACCTCTCGCCTCCTGCACCCACTTTCTTCTCGAAGCTCGTCGCAGTTCTGCCAGTCTCTCCGCAGCTTTCTCTCTCTCTCTCCACCTGTGCCGATGGATTACTTTCGAGATTGTCTCCGGGCTGTTGGTACAGAGAGCAGTGGTGTTATTATTCTGTCGGTCGACTCGGGGCCGTGAAGACAGCGCAGTGCAGTTGGCCTAGAGTGTGGATCGATACCATGCACTGGAGCGCGAGGAGGTACAGAGATAATTTTCTGGGCATATAGTGACGGGCAGAGATCAGGGCAGTGGGATTATTTCAGGGACTGATACAGTGCTGTGGAGAAAGAGGGGTTAGTGGGAGTAGTTTAGGGACTGATACAGTGATCAGGGGAATAGGGGTCTGCGTGGAATGGCTTCGGGTCCGATACTGTGCTGTGGAGAAAGCGGGGTCAGTATGACTATTTTGGGGCTGATACAGTGTTTTTGAGAGTGGGTGGCCCGTGGGATTTGTTTGGGACTGATACAGTGTTGTGGAGAAAGGGTGGGCAGTGGGGCTACTTTGGGGACCGATACCAGGCTGTTGAGATCGCACATACAGAATGACACTTCCTTATCTATTACTCCAGCTCTTTGACCCATCGCCCCCCTTTACCGTGTTCTCCATTCTTCCCTCCGCTTCAATCGTGATCTTTGACACATAGTTCACCCCCTCCCCTTAGATTTGTAAATTTGATGACCATGCCTTAGGATTAGGTGAGCGTCTTGAATGTTATGACTGTGAGGAAGTCACTGAAGATACTGAAAAGTCTTCTGGACATGGAAGTGTTTATTCATCACCACAAGTAGATATTTTCTTGGACGCACTTTCGGCAAAGACTCTCAAACTCAAACTGCGTCAAGAATTTATACTCCTGGGGACAATGGAAACAATAGGCGACTGAATCCAATAAGACAAGCTGCAATATCAGAATTCACTCAAGAACTTGTGTCTGACAAATTGTTCCTCTGAAGTAAAGTGGAAGCACTTTCCTATTGATGAGACAGCTTTGAAGGTTCGGTCACTTTTGTCGGTTCCAACTAATCCATACAGATGATCAAAAAGCTTCTGGGAACTGAGATCCCAGAACTCCACGATTACTGTTGTGGGGTTGACAGTGAGGGAGCGTAGGGGTATTGATCAAGTGTTGGTAGGTAGGTTCCCTTTAATACGACGTCATTGTTGGCACAGTCAATGTGGGCCGAGTGGTCTGTTCCCGTTCTTTACCTTTCTCTGTTCTATGTAGAACAAACAGAAGACAGAAGTTTTATTTCTCTGAGCAAACATTCATCTCAGTGGTTATGACTGTAGACATGTTTTCGCCCCAGAACAAAGTTTGGTACACTTCACCCAAAAAAAGCTGAGGATGGTTTCCTGTATCGGGAATGGGAGATAAGATTACAGGGAGATGAGCTGTGATTACAATTGGTGCAGAATCAGAGTGGAGCCGCTGCTTAACTCTCAGTTTATCTGCTCAGTCGATGGACGAGTCGCACTGTCTCAAGAGTGGAGACTTGGGTCTGATAGTGTTTGAAACAATATCCCCTTTTCTGGAGGAATGCCACTCGCTGTTTGCAACCCTAGTAAACATCACATTTTCCATTGTTTGCAGTTTCGCAATTAATTCACTAAGTTAATCACAATGTCGCAACCCGAGGTTGCACTTGGCTGAGGCAAACAGATTGTAAATAAATTTTAATAAAATGTTTATTTTTAAATTTGTTGAAAC
>NW_026781456.1:282500-304867 GCF_030144855.1 Hypanus sabinus | reverse complement strand
CCCCTTCCCCCTGTGGGACCTTGCTCCCCCGTCCCACTTCCCCCCTCTGGGTTCTACCCCCCACCTCCCCATTCCCCCCTGAGGGACCTCCCTCCTGTGTCCCCCTTCACCCCTGTGGAATCCCTCTCCACCATCCCCCTTCCTCCTGTGGGATCTCTCTGCCCCGTCCCCCTTCCTCTTCTGGCAACTTCCTCCCCCGTGCCTATTTTTCCTTTGGGATCCCTCTCCCCGTCCCCCTTCCACGCTGTGGGATCCCTCTCCACTGTCCCCTTCCCCCTGTGGGATCACTCTCCACTGTCCCCTTCCCCATGTGGGATATTCCCCCGTTCATCTTCCCCCCTGTGGAACCTCCCTCCCGCGTCCCTCTTCACCCCTGTGGGATCCCTCTCCACTGTCCCCTTCCCCCTGTGGGATCCTTCTCCACTGTTCCCTTCCCCCTGTGGGATATTCCCCCGTCCATCTTCCCCCCTGTGGGATCTCCCTCCCACGTCCCCCTTCACCCCTGTGGGATCCCTCTCCACTGTCCCCTTCCCCCTGTGGGATATTCCCCCGTTCATCTTCCCCCCTGTGGAACCTCCCTCCCGCGTCCCTCTTCACCCCTGTGGGATCCCTCTCCACTGTCCCCTTCCCCCTGTGGGATCTCATTCCCCCGCCCCCCTTCCTCCTGTGGGATCTCCCTCCCATGTCCCCCTTCACCCTTGTGGGATCTCCCTCCCACGTCCCCCTTCTTCCTGTGGGATCTTTCTGCCCCGTCAACCGTCCAGCTGTTGGATCTCTCTGCCACGTCCAGTTTCCCCCCTGTGGATTTCTCTCCCCCGTCCCCCTTCCTCCTGTGGGATCTCCCTCCCCCGTCCCCCTCCCTCCTGTGGGATCTCTCAGCCCCGTCCTCCGTCCACCTGTTGGATCTCCCTCCCCCGTTCACCTTCCCCTGTGGGATCTCGCACCCCCCGTCCCCCTTCCCCCTGTGGGTTCTCCATCCCGCCTCCCACTTCCCCCCTGTGGGATCCCTCTCCACTGTCCCCTTCCCCCTGTGGGATCTCATTCCCCCGTCCCCCTTCCTCCTGTGGGATCTCCCTCCCATGTCCCCCTTCACCCTTGTGGGATCTCCCTCCCACGTCCCCCTTCTTCCTGTGGGATCTTTCTGCCCCGTCAACCGTCCAGCTGTTGGATCTCTCTGCCACGTCCAGTTTCCCCCCTGTGGGATTTCTCTCCCCCGTCCCCCTTCCTCCTGTGGGATCTCCCTCCCCCCGTCCCCCTTCCTCCTGTGGGATCTCTCAGCCCCGTCCTCCGTCCACCTGTTGGATCTCCCTCCCCCGTTCACCTTCCCCTGTGGGATCTCGCACCCCCCGTCCCCCTTCCCCCCTGTGGGTTCTCCATCCCGCCTCCCACTTCCCCCCTGTGGGATCCCTCTCTACCGTCCTCCTTCCCCCTGTGGGATCTGACTCCCGTGTCCCCCTTCCCCCCTGTGGGATTTCTCTTCCCCGTCCCCCTTCCTCCTGTGGGATCTCCCTCCCCCATCCCCCTTCCTCCTGTGGGATCCCCCTCCCCCATCCCCCTTCCTCCTGTGGGATCCCCCTCCCCCGTCCCCCTTCCTCCTGTGGGATCCCCCTTCCTCCTGTGGGATCTCCCTCCCCCGTCCCCCTTCCTCCTGTTGGATCTCCCCTCCCCCCGTCCCCCTTCCTCCTGTGGGATCTCTCTGCCCCGTCCCCCTTCCTCCTGTGGGATCTCCCTCCCCCGTCCCCCTTCCTCCTGTGGTATCTCCCCTCCCCGGTCCCCCTTCCTCCTGTGGGATCTCCCTCCCCCATCCCCCTTCCTCCTGTGGGATCTCCCTCCCCCGTCCCCCTTCCTCCTGTGGTATCTCCCTCCCCCATCCCCCTTCCTCCTGTGGTATCCCCCTCCCCCGTCCCCCTTCCTCCTGTGGTATCTCCCTGCCCCGTCCCCCTTCCTCCTGTGGGATCTCCCTCCCCCATCCACCTTCCTCCTGTGGTATCTCCCTCCCTCATCCCCCTTCCTCCTGTGGGATCTCTCTACCGCTTCCCACCTGCATACTCTCCATCCCCCGTCCACCTTACCCCCTGTGGGATCCCTCTCCCCCGTCCCCCTTCCTCCTCTGGGATCTCTCTGCCACATCCCCCTTCCTACCGTGGGATCTCTCTTCCCCGTCCCCCATTCTCCTGTGGGATCTCTCGTCCCCGTCCCCCAACATCCTGTGGGATCTCTCTGCCCCGTCACCCTTCCCCCGTGTAGGATCCCCCTCCCCCGTCCCCCTTCCCTCCTGTGGGATCTCCCTACCAAAGTCCCCCTTCCCCTTGTGGGATCTTGCCTCCCCTGTCCCCCTTCCCCCCTGTGGGTACTCCCTCCCGCCTCCCTCTTCCCCCTGTGGGATCCCTCTCCCCCGTCCCCCTTCCTACTCTGGGATCTCTCTGCCACATCCCCCTTCCTACCGTGGGATCTCTCTTCCCCATCCCCCATCCTCCTGGGGGATCTCTCTGCCCCGTCACCCTTCACCCCTGTGGGATTCCCCTCCCCCGTCCACCTTCCCCCCCGTGGGATATCCTTCCCCCTTTCCCCTTTCCTATTTTGTGATCCCCGTCCCCAATCACCCCTGTGGAATCCATCTGTACTGCCCCCTTCCCCCTGTGGGACCTTGCTCCCCCGTCCCACTTCCCCCCTCTGGGTTCTACCCCCCACCTCCCCATTCCCCCCTGAGGGACCTCCCTCCTGTGTCCCCCTTCACCCCTGTGGAATCCCTCTCCACCATCCCCCTTCCTCCTGTGGGATCTCTCTGCCCCGTCCCCCTTCCTCTTCTGGCAACTTCCTCCCCCGTGCCTATTTTTCCTTTGGGATCCCTCTCCCCGTCCCCCTTCCACGCTGTGGGATCCCTCTCCACTGTCCCCTTCCCCCTGTGGGATCACTCTCCACTGTCCCCTTCCCCCTGTGGGATATTCCCCCGTTCATCTTCCCCCCTGTGGAACCTCCCTCCCGCGTCCCTCTTCACCCCTGTGGGATCCCTCTCCACTGTCCCCTTCCCCCTGTGGGATCCTTCTCCACTGTTCCCTTCCCCCTGTGGGATATTCCCCCGTCCATCTTCCCCCCTGTGGGATCTCCCTCCCACGTCCCCCTTCACCCCTGTGGGATCCCTCTCCACTGTCCCCTTCCCCCTGTGGGATATTCCCCCCGTTCATCTTCCCCCCTGTGGAACCTCCCTCCCGCGTCCCTCTTCACCCCTGTGGGATCCCTCTCCACTGTCCCCTTCCCCCTGTGGGATCTCATTCCCCCGCCCCCCTTCCTCCTGTGGGATCTCCCTCCCATGTCCCCCTTCACCCTTGTGGGATCTCCCTCCCACGTCCCCCTTCTTCCTGTGGGATCTTTCTGCCCCGTCAACCGTCCAGCTGTTGGATCTCTCTGCCACGTCCAGTTTCCCCCCTGTGGGATTTCTCTCCCCCGTCCCCCTTCCTCCTGTGGGATCTCCCTCCCCCGTCCCCCTCCCTCCTGTGGGATCTCTCAGCCCCGTCCTCCGTCCACCTGTTGGATCTCCCTCCCCCGTTCACCTTCCCCTGTGGGATCTCGCACCCCCCGTCCCCCTTCCTCCCCCCTGTGGGTTCTCCATCCCGCCTCCCACTTCCCCCCTGTGGGATCCCTCTCCACTGTCCCCTTCCCCCTGTGGGATCTCATTCCCCCGTCCCCCCTTCCTCCTGTGGGATCTCCCTCCCATGTCCCCCTTCACCCTTGTGGGATCTCCCTCCCACGTCCCCCTTCTTCCTGTGGGATCTTTCTGCCCCGTCAACCGTCCAGCTGTTGGATCTCTCTGCCACGTCCAGTTTCCCCCCTGTGGGATTTCTCTCCCCCGTCCCCCTTCCTCCTGTGGGATCTCCCTCCCCCCGTCCCCCTTCCTCCTGTGGGATCTCTCAGCCCCGTCCTCCGTCCACCTGTTGGATCTCCCTCCCCCGTTCACCTTCCCCTGTGGGATCTCGCACCCCCCGTCCCCCTTCCCCCCTGTGGGTTCTCCATCCCGCCTCCCACTTCCCCCCTGTGGGATCCCTCTCTACCGTCCTCCTTCCCCCTGTGGGATCTGACTCCCGTGTCCCCCTTCCCCCCTGTGGGATTTCTCTTCCCCGTCCCCCTTCCTCCTGTGGGATCTCCCTCCCCCATCCCCCTTCCTCCTGTGGGATCCCCCTCCCCCATCCCCCTTCCTCCTGTGGGATCCCCCTCCCCCGTCCCCCTTCCTCCTGTGGGATCCCCCTCCCCCATCCCCCTTCCTCCTGTGGGATCTCCCTCCCCCGTCCCCCCTTCCTCCTGTTGGATCTCCCCTCCCCCGTCCCCCTTCCTCCTGTGGGATCTCTCTGCCCCGTCCCCCTTCCTCCTGTGGGATCTCCCTCCCCCGTCCCCCTTCCTCCTGTGGTATCTCCCCTCCCCGGTCCCCCTTCCTCCTGTGGGATCTCCCTCCCCCATCCCCCTTCCTCCTGTGGGATCTCCCTCCCCCGTCCCCCTTCCTCCTGTGGTATCTCCCTCCCCCATCCCCCTTCCTCCTGTGGTATCCCCCTCCCCCGTCCCCCTTCCTCCTGTGGTATCTCCCTGCCCCGTCCCCCTTCCTCCTGTGGGATCTCCCTCCCCCATCCACCTTCCTCCTGTGGTATCTCCCTCCCCGTCCCCCTTCCTCCTGTGGGATCCCCCTCCCCCGTCCCCCTTCCTCCTGTGGTATCTCCCTGCCCCGTCCCCCTTCCTCCTGTGGGATCTCCCTCCCCCGTCCCCCTTCCTCCTGTGGTATCTCCCCTCCCCGGTCCCCCTTCCTCCTGTGGGATCTCCCTCCCCCATCCTCCTGTGGGATCTCCCTCCCCCGTCCCCCTTCCTCCTGTGGTATCTCCCTCCCCCATCCCCCTTCCTCCTGTGGTATCTCCGTCCCCCATCCCCCTTCCTCCTGTGGGATCTCCCTCCCCCATCCCCCTTCCTCCTGTGGGATCTCCCTCCCCCGTCCCCCTTCCTCCTGTGGTATCTCCCTCCCCCATCCCCCTTCCTCCTGTGGGATCTCCCTCCCCCATCCCCCTTCCTCCTGTGGGATCTCCCTCCCCCGTCCCCCTTCCTCCTGTGGTATCTCCCTCTCCCGTCCCCCTTCCTCCTGTGGGATCTCCCTCCCCCATCCCCCTTCCTCCTGTGGGATCTCCCTCCCCCGTCCCCCTTCCTCCTGTGGTATCTCCCTCCCCCATCCCCCTTCCTCCTGTGGTATCTCCCTCCCCCATCCCCCTTCCTCCTGTGGGATCTCCCTCCCCCGTCCCCCTTCCTCCTGTGGGATCTCCCTCCCCCATCCCCCTTCCTCCTGTGGTATCTCCCTCCCCCGTCCCCCTTCCTCCTGTGGGATCCCCCTCCCCCGTCCCCCTTCCTCCTGTGGTATCTCCCTGCCCCGTCACCCTTCCTCCTGTGGGATCTCTCAGCCCCGTCCTCCGTCCACCTGTTGGATCTCCCTCCCCCGTTCACCTTCCCCTGTGGGATCTCGCACCCCCCGTCCCCCTTCCCCCCTGTGGGTTCTCCATCCCGCTCCCACTTCCCCCCTGTGTGATCCCTCTCTACCGTCCTCCTTCCCCCTGTGGGATCTGACTCCCGTGTCCCCCTTCCCCCCTGTGGGATTTCTCTTCCCCGTCCCCCTTCCTCCTGTGGGATCTCCCTCCCCCATCCCCCTTCCTCCTGTGGGATCCCCCCTCCCCCATCCCCCTTCCTCCTGTGGGATCCCCCTCCCCCGTCCCCCTTCCTCCTGTGGGATCCCCCTCCCCCATCCCCCTTCCTCCTGTGGGATCTCCCTCCCCCGTCCCCCTTCCTCCTGTTGGATCTCCCCTCCCCCGTCCCCCTTCCTCCTGTGGGATCTCTCTGCCCCGTCCCCCTTCCTCCTGTGGGATCTCCCTCCCCCGTCCCCCTTCCTCCTGTGGTATCTCCCTGCCCCGTCCCCCTTCCTCCTGTGGGATCTCCCTCCCCCATCCCCCTTCCTCCTGTGGTATCTCCCTCCCCCGTCCTCCTGTGGGATCACCCTCCCCCGTCCCCCTTCCTCCTGTGGTATCTCCCTGCCCCGTCCCCCTTCCTCCTGTGGGATCTCCCTCCCCCGTCCCCCTTCCTCCTGTGGTATCTCCCCTCCCCGGTCCCCCTTCCTCCTGTGGGATCTCCCTCCCCCATCCCCCTTCCTCCTGTGGGATCTCCCTCCCCCGTCCCCCTTCCTCCTGTGGTATCTCCCTCCCCCATCCCCCTTCCTCCTGTGGTATCTCCCTCCCCCGTCCCCCTTCCTCCTGTGGGATCTCCCTCCCCCATCCCCCTTCCTCCTGTGGGATCTCCCTCCCCCGTCCCCCTTCCTCCTGTGGTATCTCCCTCCCCCATCCCCCTTCCTCCTGTGGGATCTCCCTCCCCCATCCCCCTTCCTCCTGTGGGATCTCCCTCCCCCGTCCCCCTTCCTCCTGTGGTATCTCCCTCCCCCGTCCCCCTTCCTCCTGTGGGATCTCCCTCCCCCATCCCCCTTCCTCCTGTGGGATCTCCCTCCCCCGTCCCCCTTCCTCCTGTGGTATCTCCCTCCCCCGTCCCCCTTCCTCCTGTGGTATCTCCCTCCCCCATCCCCCTTCCTCCTGTGGTATCTCCCTCCCCCGTCCCCCT
Organism: Hypanus sabinus; assembly: GCF_030144855.1. Classification (NCBI taxonomy): domain Eukaryota; kingdom Metazoa; phylum Chordata; class Chondrichthyes; order Myliobatiformes; family Dasyatidae; genus Hypanus; species Hypanus sabinus. Next base: position 298,240 of record NW_026781456.1, on the reverse strand, counting down.
TCCTCCTGTGGGATCTCCCTCCCCCGTCCCCCTTCCTCCTGTGGGATCTCCCTCCCCCGTCCCCCTTCCTCCTGTGGGATCTCCCCTCCCCCGTCATCCTTCCTCCTGTGGGATCCCCCTCCCCCGTCCCCCTTCCTCCTGTGGGATCTCCCTCCCCCATCCCCCTTCCTCCTCTGGATCTCTCTGCCCCTTCGCCCTTCCTCCTGTGGGATCTCCCTCCCCCATCCCCCTTACTCCTGTGGTATCTCCCTCCCCCATCCCCCTTCCTCCTGTGGGATCTCCCTCCCCCGTCCCCCTTCCTCCTGTGGTATCTCCCTCCCCCATCCCCCTTCCTCCTGTGGTATCTCCCTCCCCCGTCCCCCTTCCTCCTGTGGGATCTCCCTCCCCCGTCCCCCTTCCTCCTGTGGTATCTCCCTCCCCCATCCCCCTTCCTCCTGTGGGATCTCCCTCCCCCGTCCCCCTTCCTCCTGTGGTATCTCCCTCCCCCATCCCCCTTCCTCCTGTGGTATCCCCTCTCCCCCCGTCCCCCTTCCTCCTGTGGTATCTCCCTCCCCCGTCCCCCTTCCTCCTGTGGGATCTCCCTCCCCCGTCCCCCTTCCTCCTGTGGGATCTCCCTCCCCCGTCCCCCTTCCTCCTGCGGGATCTCCCTCCCCGTCCCCCTTCCTCCTGTAGGATCTCCCTCCCCCGTCCCCCTTCCTCCTGTGGGATCTCCCTCCCCCGTCCCCCTTCCTCCTGTGGGATCTCCCTCCCCCGTCCCCCTTCCTCCTGTGGGATCTCCCCTCCCCCGTCATCCTTCCTCCTGTGGGATCCCCCTCCCCCGTCCCCCTTCCTCCTGTGGTATCTCCCTCCCCCATCCCCCTTCCTCCTGTGGTATCTCCCTCCCCCATCCCCCTTCCTCCTGTGGGATCCCCCTCCCCCGTCCCCCTTCCTCCTGTGGTATCTCCCTCCCCCATCCCCCTTCCTCCTGTGGGATCCCCCTCCCCCATTCCCCTTCCTCCTGTGGTATCTCCCTCCCCCATCCCCCTTCCTCCTGTGGGATCTCCCTCCCCCATCCCCTTCCTCCTGTGGGATCTCTCTCCCTCATCCCCCTTCCTCCTGTGGGATCTCTCTGCCCCGTCCCCCTTCCTCCTGTGGGATTTCTCTCCCTCATCCCCCTCCTCTACTGGGATCTTTCTTCCACATCCGCTTCCTTCTGTGTCTTTCCATCCTTTACCTTAGGTGATGTCTCTTCCTCCATCTCCCATCGACATTTCCCGATTCTCAAATCTTCCTCACTGTTTGACTTCTCCCCTTCACACCTGCCCTTTCCGACTGTCTCACGTCAGGAACACTTTTCTAACCATTAGGGAATGAGAGAGAATATGTGGAGTTTACAGGGTCACACCGACAGACGAAATTACTGACATTCGGTGAATTCATTGGAGCTGGGCAGTGAGGGACATTGACAGTGATGGGATCTACGATCAGTGAATTACTGAAGGGTTTAATGTTTCCTGAAATATCCGAGTGAGAGAAATGCCCTCAGACGGACGATTTTAATCACAATGTTCATCAATTTGTCTGTTTTTGTTTAGACTGAACAATAATAAACTGGGGGATTCAGGAGTGAAACTGGTGTCTGCGGCTCTGAGGAACCCGGAGTGTAAAATACAGAAACTGTGGTAAGTACCAGACTGTGGGAGATTGTGTTTACAGTCACTGGGTGTCTGACACTGAACATTAATGTGATCAGTAATTGTGTTACTGATAAACACTGGGGATTTGTACCGTCTCCTGTCTCTCTGTGTCCTTCACCCTCACTCTCTCTCATCTCCAGGCTGGACAATGTCGGTCTCACAGATTCTGGTGCCGAGGATCTCGTCTCCGCTCTCAGTACAAACCCATCACTGACGGAGCTGTACCTGGGATACAACTCTCTGACAGACCGATCTGTCCCCGCTCTCCGCCGCCTCATACTGATCCACCCGAGTCTGAAGCTGATCCGGTGAGTGTTTGTGTTAATGTTCAATGTGATAAAATATCAGCGGATCCGCGGGTTTTCTGGTGATATTTGTCTGTGAGTGTTGTTGAAACATTAACCCCGGTCCCCTGTTACTGACACTGTTGTGTGATCTCATTATTTCATCTTTATTCTCCCATCTGTTTCAGGCTGTGGGGGAATCGGTTCAGTGAGACCGGGAGGAAGGAACTGAGATCTCTACAGGAACCCAGACCCAGACTGAGAGTGGATCTGTGAACATCTGAATGTGGGGAATCGGTTCAGTGAGACCGGGATGAAGGAACTGAGATCTCTACAGGAACCCAGACCCGGACTGATGGTGGATCTGTGAACATCTGAATGTGGGGAATCGGTTCAGTGAGACCGGGATGAAGGAACTGAGATCTCTACAGGAACCCAGACCCGGACTGAGAGTGGATCTGTGAACATCTGAATGTGGGGAATCGGTTCAGTGAGACCGGGATGAAGGAACTGAGATCTCTACAGGAACCCAGACCCGGACTGATGGTGGATCTGTGAACATCTGAATGTGGGGAATCGGTTCAGTGAGACCGGGATGAAGGAACTGAGATCTCTACAGGAACCCAGACCCGGACTGATGGTGGATCTGTGAACATCTGAATGTGGTGAATCGGTTCAGTGTGACCGGGATGAAGGAACTGAGATCTCTACAGGAACCCAGACCCGGACTGATGGTGGATCTGTGAACATCTGAATGTGGTGAATCGGTTCAGTGAGACCGGGATGAAGGAACTGAGATCTCTACAGGAACCCAGACCCGGACTGATGGTGGATCTGTGAACATCTGAATGTGGTGAATCGGTTCAGTGAGACCGGGATGAAGGAACTGAGATCTCTACAGGAACCCAGACCCGGACTGATGGTGGATCTGTGAACATCTGAATGTGGTGAATCGGTTCAGTGAGACCGGGATGAAGGAACTGAGATCTCTACAGGAACCCAGACCCAGACTGATGGTGGATCTGTGAACATCTGAATGTGGTGAATCGGTTCAGTTGGACCCGGATGAAGGAACTGGGATCTCTACAGGAACCCAGACCCGGACTGATGGTGGATCTGTGAACATCTGAATGTGGGGAATCGGTTCAGTGAGACCGGGATGAAGGAACTGAGATCTCTACAGGGACCCAGACCCGGACTGAGAGTGGATCTGTGAACATCTGAATGTGGTGAATCGGTTCAGTGAGACCGGGGGGAAGGAACTGAGATCTCTACAGGAACCCAGACCCGGACTGAGAGTGGATCTGTGAACATCTGAATGTGGTGAATCGGTTCAGTGAGACCGGGATGAAGGAACTGAGATCTCTACAGGAACCCAGACCCGGACTGATGGTGGATCTGTGAACATCTGAATGTGGGGAATCGGTTCAGTGAGACCGGGATGAAGGAACTGAGATCTCTACAGGAACCCAGACCCGGACTGATGGTGGATCTGTGAACATCTGAATGTGGGGAATCGGTTCAGTGAGACCGGGATGAAGGAACTGAGATCTCTACAGGAACCCAGACCCGGACTGAGAGTGGATCTGTGAACATCTGAATGTGGGGAATCGGTTCAGTGAGACCGGGATGAAGGAACTGAGATCTCTACAGGAACCCAGACCCGGACTGATGGTGGATCTGTGAACATCTGAATGTGGGGAATCGGTTCAGTGAGACCGGGATGAAGGAACTGAGATCTCTACAGGAACCCAGACCCGGACTGATGGTGGATCTGTGAACATCTGAATGTGGGGAATCGGTTCAGTGAGACCGGGATGAAGGAACTGAGATCTCTACAGGAACCCAGACCCGGACTGATGGTGGATCTGTGAACATCTGAATGTGGGGAATCGGTTCAGTGAGACCGGGATGAAGGAACTGAGATCTCTACAGGAACCCAGACCCGGACTGATGGTGGATCTGTGAACATCTGAATGTGGGGAATCGGTTCAGTGAGACCGGGATGAAGGAACTGAGATCTCTACAGGAACCCAGACCCGGACTGAGAGTGGATCTGTGAACATCTGAATGTGGTGAATCGGTTCAGTGAGACCGGGATGAAGGAACTGAGATCTCTACAGGAACCCAGACCCGGACTGATGGTGGATCTGTGAACATCTGAATGTGGGGAATCGGTTCAGTGAGACCGGGATGAAGGAACTGAGATCTCTACAGGAACCCAGACCCGGACTGACAGTGGATCTGAGGACATTTAGCCTTTAACCTTGATCTTACCTGGAACCCAGACCCGGACTGATGGTGGATCTGAGGACATTTAGCCTTTAACCTTGATCTTACCTGGAACCCAGACCCGGACTGATGGTGGATCTGAATGTGTGAACATCCCCGCCCGCGGGATGGGGACATTTGGCCGACTCCCCGCCCTCCCCTTTAACTCCCGCCCTTACCTTTAACGGCCGCGCGCCGGGGCTGATTCCCAACGGTTTTAACGGAACCGGCTCGGGCCTCGCGCTGTGTGCGTCGCTCGCAGCGGTCCCGCAGTGACGTGTTTCCGCCTGTTGTCCGGCGGGGCAGCTTCCGCCGGAAGTGCGTGTTGGAGACTCCCCACGTGACTCCCCGGGGAATTACCCGGACAGGAAGAGCCCGGGGTCCGGGGCTCAGTCTGGGACACCGGTGTCCCGGGAGAGAATCCTTTTGCCCCCTTTGCTGAGGACGGTGCATTCGGCAGCCTGGCCGATATAATGATGTTAAATGGACAAATCCCTCGGCAGTGACCCTGGATCTGCAGCGATCCCGGACACGGCCCCGAAGTGTGATTTTATAATCAGTTTTATAATTTTATAATCAGTTCCCCGATGCAGAGTGACGGTGAGAAACGGGACTGGTTATTATTCAACCGGTCACCCCTTGTCGCCGGTCAGTTAATTGTGTGTGACTGTCAGCAGATTATTTATTCCCGCACGTTAGCAACTCACACATTGTTTCATTGATATATCTCATAAAAATCAATAAACCACTATCTTCCTGTCTTGTGTCGGAATCGAGTTTTATTTGAAGTTTCTATTGCCCTCCACACCCTGTGCACTGCAACAGTGGGTCGGAGCTCCTCACACTGACACAGTAGCGTCTCAGCTCCAGGCTGAGGGAGGTTGGACAAGCAGAGTCTTGGAGCCCCGGATCTCATCTCCACCAAAGCCCATTTCTGGCAAATTGACCCCCGCAGTTAAAATCGACGTGAATCCACTGAGGTCCCGAGTAAGAGACTGAAGGGGGTGGAAAACCGGCGTCAGACACAGAGTGAATCACCCTCCACACCGTCCCGTCACACACTCCCGGGCTCAGACACAGAGTGAATCTCCCTCCACACCGTCCCATCACACACTCCCGGGGTCAGACACAGAGTGAATCACCCTCCACACCGTCCCGTCACACACTCCCGGGGTCTGACACAGAGTGAATCTCCCTCCACACCGTCCCATCACACTCTCCCGGGGTCAGACTCAGAGTGAATCTCCCTCCACACCGTCCCATCAAACAATCCCCGGGTCAGACACAGAGTGATTTTCCCTCCGCACCGTCCCATCACACACTCCCGGGGTCAGACACAGAGTAAATCACCCTCCTCACCGTCCCATCGCACACTCCCGGGGTCTGACACAGAGTGAATCTCCCTCCACACCGTCCCATCACACTCTCCCGGGGTCAGACTCAGAGTGAATCTCCCTCCACACCGTCCCATCAAACAATCCCCGGGTCAGACACAGAGTGATTTTCCCTCCGCACCGTCCCATCACACAATCCCGGGGTCAGACAGAGAGTGAATCTCCCTCCACACCGTCCCATCACACTCTCCCGGGGACAGACTCAGAGTGAATCTCCCTCCACACCGTCCCATCACACACTCCCGGGGTCAGACAGAGAGTGAATCTCCCTCCACACCGTCCCATCACACTCTCCCGGGGTCAGACACAGAGTGAATCTCACTCCACACCGTTCCATCACACACTCCCGGGGTCAGACACAGAGTGAATCTCCCTCCGCACCGTCCCATCACACACTCCCGGGTTCAGACAGAGTGAATCTCCCTCCGCACCGTCCCATCACACACTCCCGGGTTCAGACAGAGAATGAATCTCCCTCCACACCGTCCCATCACACTCTCCCGGGGTCAGACTCAGAGTGAATCTCCCTCCACACCGTCCCATCACACACTCCCGGGGTCAGACACAGAGTGAATCTCCCTCCACACCGTCCCATCACACACTCCCGGGGTCAGACACAGAGTGAATCTCCCTCCACACCGTCCCATCACACACTCCCGGGGTCAGACACAGAGTGAATCTCCCTCCACACCATCCCATCACACACTCCCGGGGTCAGACACAGAGTGAATCTCCCTCCACACCGTCCCATCACACACTCCCGGGGTCAGACACAGATCTGAATCTCCCTCCACACCGTCCGATCACACACTCCCGGGGTCAGACACAGAGTGAATCTCCCTGCACACCGTCCCATCACACACTCCCGGGGTCAGACACAGAGTGAATCTCCTTCCACACCGTCCCATCACACACTCCCGGGGTCAGACACAGAGTGAAGCTCCCTCCTCACCTGCCATCTGAAGGCTTGTTCATGAAGAGTCACTTCATGCCGGTCTGAATCCCGGCCGCTCCGCGACCCCTCAGCCCGGACGTCTTCACCTCCCCGAGGATCCAGTCCGCCCCCTTCAGCAGGATCTCCTTCGTCTTGTACCAGTCGCCCCGCCGTAGCGCTCCCTTCAGCCAGGGGGGACAAGAGTGGAGGGGAGCGGGAAGAAGGGGAAAAGAGTGAGGGGGATTGAAAAAGATTTATGTCCTGTTATCACCCTGATAGCGAGGGAGTGTCCCCAATTTCCTGTGAGTTATGGAGCGTCCGAATTTCCCTGGCAGATCAGGGAGTGCTGACGTTCACGTCCCAGATGGAGGCAACTCAGAATTGATAACCCTTCGCCTTGGGGGCTTCAGAAAAGACACCCCCTCCCGTTAAGTACGGGGGCATCACAAGTTCCCCCGCCCTTAAAAAATGAGCACCCAGAAAGATCCATTACTCAAACAGGGGACGTCCGCAAATACCCCAACCCCTGAATTAGGAGACGTCCACAAATACCTCAACCCCTGAATGAGGGAATGTCCACAAATACCCCAACCCCTAAATTAGGGGACATCCACAAATACCCCAACCCCTAAATTAGGGGACATCCGCAAATACCCCACCCCTGAATTAGGGGACGTCCACAAATTCCCCAAACCCTCTATTTCAGGACATCCACAAATACCCCAACTCCTCTGTCAGGGGACGTCCACAAATTCCCCAACCCCTCTATTTCAGGACATCCACAATTTCCCCAACCCCTCTGTCAGGGGACGTCCACAAATTCCCCAACCCCTCTATTTCGGGACATCCACAAATACCCCAACCTCTCTGTCAGGGGACGTCCACAAATTCCCCAACCCCTCTGTCAGGGGACGTCCACAAATTCCCCAACCCTTGAATTAGAGAACGTACACTATCTCCCCAATCCCTGAATTAGGGGACGTCCACAAATACCCCAACCCCTGAATGAGGGAACGTACACAAATATCCCAAACCCTGAATGAGGGAATGTCCACAAATTCCATCCCCCCTCCCCCCAGTGGAGTGCCTGCATTTTCCCTTCCACTGTCTGGAAGCGTCACCCTGATATTATCCCTGTGAGAGAGCGTCCCCGTTTTCCTCCCCTCACAGTGAGAGGACACCTCCCTCCATGAGCCTGCGACCATCTCCCCTCGGTTAGGGATCGCCTCTGAATTCCTCTCACCTCCAGTCGTGCCTGCCATACAGGTTGGTGAAGATACGGTCCTCATCCTTCAGCGGGCCGTATTTGGTCTTGGCGGGAGGGTAGGACACGCACTGTGAACGGTGAGGAGTGTCGAGGGACGGGGGACCTCAGGGTACGAGGGTAGGACACGCACAGTGAACGGTGAGGAGTGTCGAGGGACGGGGGACCTCGGGGTACGAGGGTAGGAAACGCACCATGAACGGTGGGGAGTGTAGAGGGACGGGGGACCTCGGGGTACGAGGGTAGGACACGCACCATGAACGGTGGGGAGTGTAGAGGGACGGGGGACCTCGGGGTACGAGGGTAGGACACGCACAGTGAACGGTGGGGAGTGTCGAGGGACAGGGGGACCTCGGTGTACGAGGGTAGGACACGCACAGTGAACGGTGGGGAGGGTTGGGGGTCAGGGGGACCTCGGCGTACAAGGGTAGGACACGCACAGTGAACGGTGGGGAGTGTCGGGGGTCAGGGGGACACCTGGAAAGGACTGTCTGGGGCCCTGAACGGAGGTGAGCGGGCAGGCGAGGTCCCGGAGGACTGATGGGTGATTCGCCGGTAAGGAAGGGGACCGGGATCATCCTGGGAACTAGAGAGTGGCGACTGTCCCATCAGCAGCCGGACAGAATTCTCAGCAATAGGATTTACGGGCACTTGGAAACCCTTGGCCTAATTGTGGACTGCCAGCTTGGCTCTTTGCGGAGCAAGTCAGGAAAATGATTCCGGGATTGTGGGCAATCGCAAAAGGTCGGTTTGCAGGGGCAGCAGGCTATCAAGAAGGAAAATAGGACGCTGGCCTTCGTTGCTGGAGGGGTCGAATTCAAGAGCAGGGAGGTCATGCTGTAACTGTACAGGGTACTGGTGAGGCCGAACCGGGAGTTCAGTGTGCAGTTCCGGTCTCCGTACTTGAGGAAGGATATACTGGCTTTGGAGGCAGTGCAGAGGAGGCTCACCGGGCTGATTCCAGGGATGAAGGAGTTAACCTATAAGGAGAGATTGAGTCACCTGGGAATGTACTCTCTGGAGTTCAGAAGAATAAGAGGGGATCTTATAGAAACAGACAAAATTTTGAAAGGGACAGATAAGATAGATGTAGGAAAGTTGTTTCCATTGGTGGGTGAGACTCGAACTAGGGGACATTGCCTCAAGATTCAGGGGAGAAGATTTAGGACGGAGATGGGGAGAAACTGTTTTTCCCAGAGAGTGGTGAATCTGTGGAATTCTCTGCCCAGGGAAGCAGCTGAGGCTTCCTCACTAAATATACTTAAGAAACAGTTAGGTAGGTTTTTACACAGCAAAGTAATTAAGGGTTCTGGGGAAAAGGCAGGTCGATGGAGCTGAGTTTACGGACAGATCGGCCATCATCTCATTGAATGACTGAACAGGATCGATGGGCCGGATGGCCTACTCCTGCCCCTATTTCTTATGTTATGTTCTTAAATCAATTACAGTGTATTGGATAGATTAAACATCCGTGCAAAAAGCAGAAATAATATATTTATTAAAAAGCGAGGTAGTGGCCAAGGGTTCAGTGTCCATTTCGGAATCGGATGGCAGAGGGGAGGAAGCTGTTCCTGAATCACTGAGTGTGTGTCTTCAGGCTCCTGTACCCCCTCCCTGATGGTAACAGTAAGAAAAGGGCATGCCCTGGATGCTGGGGGTCCTTAATAACAGACGCTGCCTCTCTGAGACACCGCTCCCTGAGGATGTCCTGGGTACTTTGTAGGCTTGGACCCAAGATGGAGCTCTTCACTCATTTCCGACTCCGCTCCATCTCTGTCCGCCTCTTCCTCTCTATCGCTTCACCCCATGTCCCATAAATTCCACTTCCTCCCTCTTCACTCCACTCACTCATTTCCGACTGTCCCCTCCCTCTCCCTGGCCTCCTCTGCATCCCAATCCCCTTCACGCAATCTCCCGCCGTCTTCCCCAACTGCTTACTCATTTCCCACTCTCCCCTCCCTATCCCCCTCACCCCATTTCCCTCAAATCCCACCTCCTCCCTCTCTCCTCCACTCCTTACTCACTTCGCACTCTCCCCTTCCCTTCCCGACGAGGGGGGAGTGTTCATCCGCTGGAGGGGGCAAATAGCGGGAGGGGGGTTGAGGGAATGACAGAGTGTCTGGGGGCACATTGGCTGGGGCTCCCCCTCTCCCGTCTTGTTCCAGAACGAACAAACCCATTTCGAATGGCTCCCAGCCTCCTCCTTGCCCTCCCGGGGGTCCTCGGCCGTCCGGCGCCCCATCGAGAAGGAACCGGGGGGGGGCGGGTGTTTGTCAGGATTCCCCTCCCCTCCCTGTGCTCCCCACCCAGTGACAATCACCCCCACCCTCCCCGCAATTCCTCACCACCTCCCGCGACCTCCAGACCCCACCCGCTCACTCCTCCGTCTCTCCCCCCGGCCAACCTCTCTCTTTCTCCTCAGTCTCTCTCTTCCCTCCCCAAGTCTCCTTGACCCGCTCTCAATAGGTGCAGGAGTAGGCCATTCGGCCCTTCTAGCCAGCACCACCATTCTCTGTGATCATGGCTGATCATCCACAATCAGTACCCCGTTCCTGCCCTCTCCCCATATCCCTTAACCCCGCTATCTATAAGAGCTCTATCGAACTCTCTCTTGAAAGCATCCAGAGACTTGGCCTCCACTGCCTTCTGGGGCAGAGCATTCCAGGTATCCACCACTCTCTGGGTGAAAACGTTTTTCCTCAACTCAGTTCTAAATGGCCTACCCCTTATTCTTAAACTGTGGCCTCTGGTTCTCACCCATCAGCGGGAACATGTTTCCTGCCTCCAGTGTGTTCAATCCCTTAATAATCTTATATGTTTCAATCAGATCCCCTCTCATCCTTCTAAATTCCAGTGTATACAGGCCTAGTCGCTCCAATCTTTCAACATAAACAGTCCCGCCATCCCGGAAATTAACCTCCTGAACCTATGCTGCACTCCCTCAATAGCAAGAATGTCCTTCCTCAAATTTGGAGACCAAAACTGCACACAATACTCCAGGTGGGGTCTCACCAGGGCCCTGTACAACTACAGAAGGACCTCTTTACTCCTGTACTCAATTCCTCTTGTTATAAAGGCCAGCATGCCATTAGCTTTCTTCACTGCCTGCTGTACCTGCATGCTTACTGTCCGTGACTGATGTACAAGAACACCTAGATCTCGTCGTCCTTCCCCTTTTCCTAACTTGACACCATTTAGATAGTAATCTGCCTTCCTGTTCTTGCCACCAAAGTGGATAACCTCACATTTATCCACAGTAAACTGCATCTGCCCACCCACCCAACCTGTCCAAATCACCCTGCATTCTCCTAACATCCTCCTGACATTTCACACTGCCACCCAGCTTTGTGTCATCGGCAAATTTGCTAATGTTACTTTTAACCCCTTCATCTAAATCATTAATGTATCTCGTAAATAGCTGCGGCCCCAGCACCGAGCCTTGCGGTACCCCACTGGTCATTTCAAAGGGAATAGAATATAAAAGCGGACAGATAATACTGAGCCTTTATAAGACACTAGTCAGCCGCACTTGCAGTATTGTCAACAGTTCTGGGCCCTGCATCTCAGAAAGGATGTGTAGTCGTTGGACAGAGTCCTGAGGAGGTGTGCGAGGATGATTCCGGGAACGAAGGGGTTAATATACGAGGAGCGTTTGGCAGCTTTGGGCCTGGTCTCACTGGAATTTAGACGAATGCGGGGTGGCGGGGGGGGGGGGGCGGTGGTTCTCATTTAAACTACCGAACGTTGATAGGACTGGTTTAAGGTGGGCATTGGAGAGGATGCTCCCTATGGTGTGGTGGGGGGGGGGGTATCCAGAACTAGTGGGTACAGCCTCAGAGTTTAAGGGCGCCCCTTTAGGACAGAGGTTAAGGATGAATTCTTTTCGCCAAAGAGCGGCGAATCTGTGGAATGCTCGGCCACGGAGTGCGGCGGAGGCCAAGTCAGGAAAATGATTCCGGGATTGTGAGGAATCGCAAAAGGTCGGTTTGCAGGGGCAGCAGGCTATCAAGAAGGAAAATAGGACGCTCTCCTTCGTTGCTGGAGGGGTCGAATTCAAGAGCAGGGAGGTCATGCTGTAACTATACAGGGTACTGGTGAGGCCGCACCGGGAGTACTGTGTGCAGTTCCGGTCTCCGTACTTGAGGAAGGATATACTGGCTTTGGAGGCAGTGGAGAGGAGGTTCACCGGGCTGATTCCAGGGATGAAGGGGTTAACCTATGAGGAGAGATTGAGTCACCTGGGACTGTACTCTCTGGAGTTCAGAAGAATGAGAGGGGATCTTATAGAAACAGACAAAATTTTGAAAGGGACAGATAAGATAGATGTAGGAAAGTTGTTTCCATTGGTGGGTGAGACTCGAACTAGGGGACATTGCCTCAAGATTCAGGGGAGAAGATTTAGGACGGAGATGGGGAGAAATTGTTTTTCCCAGAGAGTGGTGAATCTGTGGAATTCTCTGCCCAGGGAAGCAGCTGAGGCTTCCTCACTAAATATGCTTAAGAAACAGTTAGGTAGGTTTTTACACAGCAAAGTAATTAAGGGTTCTGGGGAAAAGGCAGGTCGATGGAGCTGAGTTTACGGACAGATCGGCCATCATCTCATTGAATGACTGAACAGGATCGATGGGCCGGATGGCCTACTCCTGCCCCTGTTTCTTATGTTATGTTCTTAAATCAATTACAGTGTATTGGATAGATTAAAAATCCGTGCAAAAAGCAGAAATAATATATTTATTAAAAAGCGAGGTAGTGGCCAAGGGTTCAGTGTCCATTTCGGAATCGGATGGCAGAGGGGAGGAAGCTGTTCCTGAATCACTGAGTGTGTGCCTTCAGGCTCCTGTACCTCCTCCCTGATGGTAACAGTGAGAAAAGGGCATGCCCTGGGTGCTGGGGGTCCTTAATAACAGACGCCGCCTCTCTGAGACACCGCTCCCTGAAGATGTCCTGGGTACTTTGTAGGCTGGGACCCAAGATGGAGCTGACCAGATTTACAACCCTCTGCAGCCTCCTCCGGCCCAGTGCAGTAGCCCCTCCACCCCAGACAACGATGCGGCCTGTCGGAGTGCTCCCGGGAGCCTCATCGAGACGCCTGCGGTGCGAGGGATCGACGGACAGTTGCCTGTTTGGATTCAGGACCGGCTTGCCCGCGGGAGACGGAGGGTCGTGGTGGATGGGACTTATTCAAGGTGGAGGTCTGGAATTGACGGCTTTGTGGCAAAGTTTGCGGATGATACGAAGGGGGGCAGAGAGATAGGTAGTGCCGAGGAAGCAACGCGATTGCAGAAGGACTTAGACAAATTGGAAGACTGGGCAAAAAAGTGGCAGATGGAATACAGTATTTTGGTAAAAAGGAACAAGAGTGCGGACTATTCTCTCACCGGGGAGAAGGTTCGAACATTAAGAGGTGCAGAGCGACTTGGGAAACCTCGTGCAGGACTCCTGGAAGGTTAATTCTGAGGCTGAGTCTGTGGGAAAGAAGACAAATGCAATGCTGGCGCTTATTTAAACAATAGACTATAGGTGCAGGAGTTGGCCATTCAGCCCTTTGAACCAGCACCGCCATTTAATGTAATCCTGGCTGATCATCCACAATCAATACCCCTTTCCTGCCCTCTCCCCATATCCCTGGGCTCCGCTATCTTTAAGAGCTCTATCTTTCTTGAAAGCATCCAGAGAATTGGCCTCCACCGCCTTCTGGGGCAGAGCATTCCACATATCTACCACTCTCTGGGTGAAAAAGTTTTTCCTCAACTCCGTTCTAAATGGCCTACCCCTTATTCTTAAACTGTGGCCTCTGGTTCTAGACTCCCCCAACATCCGGAACATTTTTCCTGCCTCTAGCATGTCCAATCAGTTAATAATCTTATATGCTCAATCGGATCCCCTCTTATCCTTCTAAATTCCAGTGTATACAAGCCCAGTCTCTCCAATCTTTCAACATATGACAGTCCCGCCATTCCGGGAATTAACCTCGTGAACCTACGCTCCACTCCCTCAATAGCAAGAATGTCCTTCCTCAAATTTGGAGACCAGAACTTCACACAATACTCCAGGTGGGGTCTCACCAGGGCCCTGTACAACTGCGGAAGGACCTCTTTGCCACTATACCCAAACCGTCTTGTTATGAAGGCCAACATGCCATTAGCTTTCTTCACTGCCTGCTGTACCTGCATGCTTACTGTCCGTGACTGATGAACAAGAACACCTAGATCTCGTTGTACTTCCCCTTTTCCTAACTTGACACCATTTAGATAGTAATCTGCCTTCCTGTTCTTGCCACCAAAGTGGATAACCTCACATTTATCCACAGTAAACTGCATCTTCCCACCCACCCAACCTGTCCAAGTCACCCTGCATTCTCCTAACATCCTCCTGACATTTCACACTGCCACACAGCTTTGTGTCATCGGCAGATTTGCTAATGTTACTTTTAACCCCTTCATCTAAATCATTAATGTATATCGTAAATAGCTGCGGCTGCAGCACCGAGCCTTGCGGTACCCCACTGGTCATTTCAAAAGGAATAGAATATAAAAGCAGACAGATAATACTGAGCCTTTATAAGACACTAGTCAGCCGCACTTGCAGTATTGTCACATTCTGTGTCCATGCTTGTAAGCAGGATGGTAAATCGCTTCCTTTCAAACCGACAGCTTCATTTGGTATCAGCGCGGAATGTGCAGTGTAGCGCCTGAAGTTCTGAAACATAGATCAGTTTCTCAGAATACAGAACCCCAAGCAATGCAAACATGACTTCACGACGTAAAGGACACAACCAATTTGTGAAGAAAACACAGCCGCTGGACGATTGGTACTGGACGAACCAATCTTGGAGTCAGTTACCGGGGGTAGAAGTAACATCACGTTAAGGGGGAGAAACATAATCTGCTAGAAACACTCAGCAGGTCGGGCAGCATCTGTGAAAGGGGAACAGAAGTCGACATTGCGATGCAGGTCGAGGAGCAGGCCTAACACTTGTTCCGCTTGCAAGGATAAATGCCCGGAGGGAGATCAGTGAGGAGGGAGAGATGGAGAAGGGCGTCGCGCAGGGGCGATCCATCCGGAAAGCAGAAATCGGGGTGGTGTGGTGGGAAAGATGTACTTGGTGGGAGGATCTCACCGGAAGTTGCGTAGGCTCCGGAAAATCCTGTGCTGGAAACGAAGGCTGGGCTCTCTGCTTTGCCATTTGCCGCTTCAGTTCCACATACAACTTTCAAACATCAGGTCCAAATTTCCCAAACAGTCAATGTCTGCCCAGACGGAACCGTATTTCACAACTGTAATCGTTGAATATATTCATGTCAGTCACTATGGAAATAAAACTATTAGAGAACGTTCAAAAATGAGGAAACAGTTCAAAATGATGGATATTTTTCCAGTCTGGGAAATCCCAGCCTCTACACCACTCCATCTCCGAACCCACAATCATTCTATTCACACACTCCCTACTCTTTAAACATCTTTACCCCGCGCCCCTCCGACTCTATGACCACTCCTGCCACAAAACCCATCCATGTCTCTGTAACCAACCCCCTGCAAGACTTGGACACTGCTCGGCTGTCGATAAACCCTCCTAGCGCTACACCCTCTCAGTGAATCTGTCATGACCCTACACCCCTCTATCCGAACCTCCCCTACCCTTTACCCTTCCTTGTTTCTGAAGCACCCGGCAAGCTCTACACATCTCCCCATTTCTGTCCCCCACAACAACCGTGTCTCTGTAAGCACCTCCATTGCTGTTCCCAGCAGAGTCTCTGTAACCCTCTCCGGACCCTAAAATCATTCCATCTCGGTAACCGCGTGCACTGTTAGTGAACCCTTTAAGATTCGCGGGGAGATTTGGACATTCTGGTGTGAAGATACATTTGTTTTACCCTCTTCGATACTATTTGTGGATGGGACAGAACTGCAAGATGG